>NC_092815.1:168953031-168983031 GCF_023375885.2 Dermacentor andersoni | reverse complement strand
AGTCGCTGAAGATCATCGCCAAATCGGCTGCCGAAGTTGCCATTAAGAAAACACATGAAAAACTGCAAGAGAAGGCTGTCACATTTGCTACAAAACTAATCGGCAGCGCAATTGCTAGCTATGCAGCTGAAGATAGTGCAAGTGAAGCAGACTTCGTCCAATACTTCTGTTCGCGCTTGGACCAAGCAGGACGGAGACTCATCCATGAAGGAGAAAAGCTGAAAACACTGTAAAATATGCTCTGTCCATCCACGAAAACAAATTTTACCAATGAAGAATGTCAAGAATTCTACGTGCCTTTGGTATTTCGTAGCTTTCTTGTGTACTTGCCTCGCCTCCCAACTGAGCAATCTTTAATGACGCGAAATGAGCATTAATTTTGTTGAGCGGAATATTTATTACTTATTATCTGTTACCTTCTGATTTATTGTAAAATTTATTATTACACTAAAAATTAGGGCATAGGTCAATGTCAATATTTTGCCATATATTTGTCCCACTTAATCTTGCAGCTCCTATCTGTTCGTTAAGGTCATATATTGCTTGCGCTTTGAAGCAGTAATATTTACAATTTTTTCCCCAGGACAATAACTGCATATGCTTCCCACAAAATTACTACTTATAATATTCACACACGCAATGCGCTTTCATACGCTATAAAAAGTTAACTTCCCTATGATTGCTTTTAAGCGATCTGCTGTCTACTGGCGCAGCAGTTGGCGTTTGTACACTCTTCAATTACAACAAACTGGACGCCTGTTAAGGTTGCATGTGTTAGTAGCACCACGCCGTGCTGCAATCCTTGGTGTTCGTGTCATTCTGAACTGGACTTTCATATGCTCTGTGCAATACTTGAGACCTGTCACTGAGGCATGAAAAAAGCTTCGTTTGAATGCGTGTTTTTTTTTTTTGTCGCACTGCAAAAGTAAGCTAAGCCAAAATCATTCGCATCTGACACAACAAAACAACATGCGCGTAGAGGCGTGCTACCTAAGCACCTCTAGTATTTATGTGTAACAAAGTAATTTCTTGCGCTGTACTCCGCAGCTGTTGAGAAGGATGTCGTGCATATATCAGAGGTGCAATAGGTAGATTCACAACCATATTGCAGCTTTTTCAAAGGTGAATAGAGACCAGTGTCGCGGATGCGGCTTGTATCCGCAACAGCCTGGGTGTAACCTTTAAAGGATTTCTCGACAAGGCCTGATTTTCCCTTCACTGAACTGTTGTAGTTGGCGGATGGCAAACCTTCTATGTGGTATATTTGTTTTATATAAAAAAAAAATACCCGAACGGCATGCAAACAGCCGTGAAGTACTCCCTCGCAAAGAACGATAAGCTTGACTTAGGGTGACATGTGGCAGATTTTGAAAGCTTTTACACAAGACGGGTCTTATTTTTTCCCTTGCTGCACGTTCTAAAAATGAGTATTCCCTACTTCAGCATATGCATTGGCGACTCTGAACTTAAGAAGTTCAGTCGCTGTTCTACACTAAATAACCTAGGGCACTTTTCAGCGTCTCGTGATGGTGTTCAAAAGAGGGCAAGGAATGAAAACGTCTCTTCTGTGAGCTCCGCGATCAATAAAACTTTCTCGCACACTAGTAGAGAAAGCTCTCATTTTGAACTCTATAAAATGGGCTGCTGGTGGTGGCCGTTATCTTACTGTTTACAGACCTCCTTCGAAGTGCTTATCAAGCCGGTAAAAAATGCAGTTATTTTTCAAATCAATTCACAAGCCAAGAATATTATTTCAATGGCATTTTAGCAAAGTCATCTTTATTGTAAAATAGCGGAAATAACATAGGTCGCAGAAACAATGAACTGAAGTTTTAACCAAACAATGTAATTACTCCAAGCGTGTTTATTCTTTCCAAATAAAAGTATAAAAATGCAACCTGGTTTTAGATAACAAGGAATGCGTATTAGTTCAGAAAAAAAAAACATTCTGTTATTCGCATCACATAATGTCAACAAGCTCCTTAAGCGTCCTGGTGGCGGTTACAATGACGAGATGCGGCGTTATTTCAAACACTCAGTTCAAGGGATCAACAGCAACTACACGTAAATTTTCGCGCCAATTTGGGAATTTGTGCCACTACCAACGGCACGTCCTGAAGCTTCTTGCATGCGTTTCACAAAGCAGTAGCTTTCTATCAGCACATCATGCGCCGTCACACCCGTTTATGAAGTCGTTCTTGAATGGAAGCACTTTGAAAGAAATAAGCAATATGCTTGTACATACCTCATATGACGCGGCCGTACGATAAGGTAAATTTTCTTACCGTGTCCTGTAGTGGGCATTCATTGTTTGTTTTTGTCGTCCTATGAAGTTGGTACGTTATAAAACGAAACAGAGTCCATTTTGTTAGGTTTGCCACTCGTGCATTGTTAGTTAGCATCGTGTTAAATAAAGTTTATGTAAATAAATTTGCCTCTGCGAGGGCACCCGCGTTGTAGTCTTTTTAATCAATATTCATCTGTCACATAACCCTAACTCATTTGAAATAAAATAACAAATATATTTGAACAAGTAATCCTGATGGAAGAACAAAAGCTTTCCTTAACAAAGGTCACATTTCAAAAGGATAAGTACTACCTGCAGTTCTATTTCGAATTCAGACTTGATTTCGAATTTGCCTGTAGTGTAGTATCAAAACTCTCGCAATTATCATCAGCAGCGGTTCGTACCTTGCGAGAATTCGCCATACCGTGCCACGAAGAGTAAACACAGGTACCCAGACAACGTGGCGCACGTGACACAGCCCTTGACTCTTGGCACGGTACATCGCTGTTGTTGTTGATTACGATGGTGATGATAATGGCGGTTTAATGGGTCCCTTTTCGAAACGGGGTGATGACAGTCACCTAGCCTCTTTAAGTTATCCAGGTTCAGCTACATGCAGCATGCAACGGCTATATGTCGGGACACCTGGTGGAAGTATAACGAAACTGCAATGCAAAATCTGTGCGTTTCAACGTTACGCGGTGCTCATGTCACTACGCGTGTCAACTGTCACTATAGGATGCCAACGATGATGATGATGGTGATTATGCTATTCTACAGCATTCCCTTTAAAACCGGACGGTTACAGCCACCTAGTCCTCTTAAATATTTTTGTTTGTTAGACGAATATTTATACATCCCCATAACACTTTTCTTCCTAAGTACTTCTCCATCTACCTTGTACCGCTACCCATGCACCTGCTACATCACGCGCCATCTGGTGTATTAAGAGGAAGCTTTAGCTCGAGTGCCCCTATCTAAATACATGTAAAAGGAGAATTCGTATTTCTCGGCAACCACTGCACCAAATTTGACGATGTTTGTTGCATTTAAAAGACAAACTTAAATTCTAGTGACTGTTGGTTTCGAATTTTTTAGTTAGGTCGACAATTTTTTATTAAAAATTGGCAAAAATCGAAAATTTTCAAAAAACGAAACTATCAAGTTTACAACTCCGTAACTAAACAACTAAAAATGATAATACAATTCTGTGAATTGCATCTAATAGTACATCTAAAGCGGACAAAATTGATGTGTGACACATGAAAATAAAAAAATTTAATCATAGGGAAATACAACTTTTGCAAAACCGTTGTAACCAACGTAACAAATTCACGTAAGATGCAAAATGACACATTGATTTTGTCCGCTTTGAATGATCGAATGGATGCCGTTTACAGAACCGCGATATCAGTTTTTGATGCAGAGCTATGAATTTGTAAACTTCGTGCTTCTATTTTTTTCAAACGGTCAAATATTTGAAAATAGTTTTAAGAAAATTCAAGCCCTAAATCGAAATTCCGCTTCCAACAGTCACTAGAATTTAACTTTCTCTTTCAAATGCAACAAATTTCATCAAAATCGGTCCAGGGGTTATCTCATAAAAACGTTTTTGCGTTTTACATGTATTTGAATAGGCCGCGTCGGAGTTGGGCCCGAGCTAAAGCTTCCTCTTAATATTCAACTGCGATGGAAAGGGAACCCGTTTAGACGCTACGCGTCGCACATCTCAGATATCAAGGAAAGTGGCACAATGCGATGCTAATGGTGATGATGCTGATTATTTATTTGCATCCCATCTGAAATTCGGGGGTGACCTATTCACCTAGCCAGCTTCATTTGACAAGTTGCACAATACGATGCTAATGATGGTGATGATGCTCATTTATTGACATCTCCTTTTAAACTCGGCGGCGAAGTGCTCACCTGACCGGTTGATTTAGTCAGGTACACAATATCTATATTTTTTTCTAGCACTTTCGTATATGTCTCTTTAAACTTCTTTTTCTTCCGCAAACCCTCTTGAACTGTTTTATTATACCGCTACATGTGCGTCTGCTACATTGCGTTCTACCTAGTGTAATAATATGCAAGTGCGATGCACAATGTGCGCGTATCGGTGCTACGCGGTGCGCACGCCGCATCCCATGTCTCCTCGTGCGCTAGGACACGTTTATAGGGAATTTTTTCTCTGCATGCTCGCAGGCCCGTCGTCGCTTAGTGGTAGAGTGGTTAAGCAGCGGGCCTTAGTTCGATCCCGGCGGAAACTGGCAATTTTTTTTCCTCATTCGCGGCGATAGCTGCAACAAACACCGGACACCGGGTGCGGCTGCGAACATCATTCCCAACCGAAACGGTTGTTGAAATGAGCCCCTAAAGCTAACACTCTATAAAAGCATGCGATTTAGTAGATACGACGCTGTCATGCTATTATTGCATTATAAATGGCACCCACTAATCTGGCGGAAAATATTAGGAGAAAATTTTTTTCGTCTATATTTCGGGACAAAACGAACTGTCAAACATTCGAAGAAAGGGTTCATAGTACTTTCGTGTCGGAACAGCGACAACGGGCCAAGTTAAAGATACCCTTCTCATAAGAAACGAGTTGTTTAGGAGAACGTAGACTAGTATCGTGTTCAAGTAAGCGGATTTTAGCTACTTATATTGTCACTCTACTTGTAAGAAATTGGAAAATGTCAGACGAAGGCGGTGGCAAATGGCAATCACCGACGAGGCGCTCAAGGGGGCACAGCTAAATCCGCGCTTCGTCTGTGCCTTTCGTTCCACCCATACCTACTCTATCTCTATTATTGAAACGCCGCTTCTTGCGGAAATAATGTTCACTGCCTGGGTTGCGATACAAAACATGGGAAAGGTGCACAGGAGAATAAAGGCTTCACGTGATTAGCTACGGTAGAACAAGGAATGTCACAGAAGTTAATATTTCTGCAAGGGCAATTGTATTCGTCAATGCCGCAATTGAACACCTTAGTCGAGCTTTAATATTCGCATATCACTCAGGGGAGGGGAAGAATAAGCAGCTGCATTAAATGAGTGGAAGTGACGTTGTTTAAAAAAATGTCGAAGCACGGAGAAAGAGGAGTGGTTTACTTTCAATACTTTTAAAGAGGAGCTTCCTTTTCCTCTTCCTTCGATTTTTCTACTGCTGCTGCTGCTGCTGTCGCAGTCTTGCACATGGTGTCGCGAGGGGGTTCAGCGCGTGCAAATACATCTTTAGGAGCGTGGAAGGTAGGAAAGGCGAAGCGAGAAACTCGTTTGTACCTTTCAATCATGCCGCAAGGGCAAACGCCATCTGGTGCGGCCTGGGCGTCGCCACAATACCCTTTTGATAGCTGTAATTATTTATGACTGCTCGCAAAAGCATTGCAGAGACTGCAGCACTTAGCTTTCTGTTGACGTGTAACACTCCAGAGGAGAAGTAGATAGAATAGCAGAAGGTGGGGAGAGGAGGCAGGGAATCGGCACAATCGACGCAGCCATAAAGGAATGAGCCCATGCGCCGTTGCACTGTATCTTCATTTCGTCCAGTTCAGATGCCACTAGGTTTATATAATTTGAATTTCATAGTATTCTTGTTAGTTGATTTCTTCATAATTACGTCCACAGCACATGTCGCTTGCATTATATAAATTTGTCTTAATTGTTGTTAAAGCTTTACGCATGTACCCCACCCCCTCTGTAATGCCTCTGCGCTTGAGGGAATGTGAAACATCAGTACAGAGATAAGTTGACCTTCCCGTTGCAGCAAATAGTTAAACGCAATCTAGGCCGCTTGTGCGCTAGCTGTTGCGGTGAGCTATTGTTGATTCTACAGAACATTTAATGACCCCTGGTACTACTGAATACCTGATAATGTATTAATTTATGTCTCTGGCAGCCCACTCGGCTAAACGATGTTCTGCGTGATAATAAGGCTCAGAGGAGTGTAACGTGATCCCACGCTTTGCAGCCCGTTCCAGTACCCGGCGACATTGGAGGGCAGGTCTATTGTCTGATACAATTTCTTTTCCACCATGTAACGGCTTTCTCTTCGAAAAACTAAAAACACTGTTGGAAACGTCCTTACTAGGTATTGCAGCAAACATTCTGGTGCCCTCCTCAATGCAAAAGAGACTACTTGGCTCCGCAGTTGCCCGAAGTCTAGATGAATGAATTCAAACGGCTTTATTGGAATGCTGCCATAGAGTCGGTTTTTGCGTCAGTTTCTTAATTTGACCTTGTTAATATGAGAATATAATACATAGTTCTCTGATTGTTGTTTCACATGGGGTCATGGGAACATCAGTTTCGTATAGGCTCTCCAAACGCCACCATGCGCGCCTGATCCGGGGATATCGTAATACAATTGTAATATCTACTGCACTACGGTAACAGCAACGACAACCCTTCCATGTTCATTGCGCTGCAAGACCTCGATTCCTTGCTACATTGGTGCAGCATTTTCTTCTTTGTGATTTTCTGCAAGTTCAATGGATGATCTTGACATGGCGTCTGCGCCTTGTATTAAGTAAGCCTTTAAATGTGAAGTATATCGCTCAAATTATTGCCATTCCTGCAGCTAACTTAATCAGTGTACTTTAGACTGCTAAAATTTCTGCCAAATTTTGGAAAGCAAAACTTACTCTCGCTTCGTCCGTCTTCAGCAAGGATATGGAAATACGCACTGAGAAGTGTTCAGCAGATAGGTAACAATGTTTGCCTTGCATTGACGCCATCAGTTCGGCTTCTGTTCTGGCACACCGACAGATATCGCACTAATTTCTTTTACAGTTTTTATTAAACATGCTATTGATTTAGGCTATCTTCCCGGTCCTTTGTTCCTTGATCTAACCAAGACCTTTGAATGACTCCTATATAACACAATAAATTCAGGGAGATAGGCGCAGGAGGAAGTGCCTCTATTTTAACAAGAAATGACCAATCATTCCAGGAACATGCGGTTTGGGCTTTCGTAAACTCTTTCCGACTTCAAACTTGTGACAATGGCGAGCCACATGGCTCAATATTTCTCAAATCTGTCTGTTTCTCAAATATAACAATAACTTCCCTAACTGCTCTATATTTTACCAGCCCTTCTCCCATGCTGATGATGCTACTGTCGTTACTACTGACAGCTAAAAATGAGCACTCATCTAAAACGCTTAATACACTGCTGCATGTCTAGCAGCCCAACAACATACCCAAGCAAAACGCAGTTTACCGTGTTATATTCGACTCATCCTCGCCTCTTACTTTTAATCCTTGCCTTACTTTAGATAACCGGCGCCTCCATAACGTATCGCGGTATACCGTGGTTACCGACATAAAATCTAATCTGAAATCCACCGGGGTATCTGTCGGCGAAGACATTTGCCGAGCAACGCGCCTGTTTAGGAAAAAGCTAATTGATTTTGCCGAGGCATCGGGCCAGACATACTCAATACGGCTAAATAAGTTATTTTTGAACAAACAGTGCTACGCTTACTGTTCTACCACGGACAATGTATGCGAAGTCGACATGCCACGTGCAGCACGCTCTTCAGTTCGGTCGCGTCAAGCTATCGAAGGAAATGGTTCGACATAGCTAGCACATGCACAATGTAATAACAGCATATCAGTATTTTTTTCACTAACGGGCGAAGTCTACTAAATAAACGTGCTGCAGTGTCCTCACTGATTGATTCATGCGCTGCTGACATCGTATGTCTCACCGAAACATGGCTTTCTGCTCGGATAAAAAATAGCGAAACTTTTGATTGTGAAAAACTGTATTCATGTTATCGCTGCAATTGTGGTGTGCGATCAGGTGGAGGTGTCTTGATTGCAGTTACTGAAACGCTAACTTCGAACTCGGTTTTCATAGAAACACCACTTGAACTTGTTTGCATGCTCGTTGTACTGGACAACAGAGATGTCATTTTTTGCACATGCTATCACCCTCCAACTGCTTCGACATCATTTTGCGATGACCTTCATGACGCATTAAACAAATTAGTTGTCAGATACCCTAATGTGCCCCTTTTTCTTCTTGGTGACTTCAACTTTCCCGATATCATTTGGCATAACGGCACGGCAACCGTCCCAGTCTTCTCAGAGTACCCAGTTTATAAACACTTGTTTGGACTTCCAATTCACCCAGCTTATACTGAAACCAACGCGCGTGTCTGCCTCTTCATCTAACACACTAGACATGATTCTCACTAGAAACCCTGACACAGTTTCCCCAATTCTTTACGTAAAAGGCTTAAGTGATCACCTTGCGCTCACTTTTCATATCAACACAGGGGCTCCTGTTACGGAAACTACACTACACACTGTTATTGAGCTGCTTTCAAGCGTGCGATGGATAACAAGGTCGGCTACAGCGAGAGTGGCCCGCGGCAGAGCGTTATGCCTGGTCTAGGTATCTGGGCATGCGGCTTTTATCACATGACAGTGCAAATGCATACTGCTGGCTTTCTTCGTTCCATAGCCGTCCATAGCCTTCCTAGTTTAATTAATAGCTTGAATACCTCTGCCGAGCACGCAGTGAATAGCATGGGAGAGATTGTGTCTCCTTGTCTGATCCCTTTCTTTATAGGTATCTTCCTGCTTTCCTTGTGCAGAATTAAGGTAGCTCTGGTATTTCTGTAGATATTTTTCAAGATATTTACGTAGGCAATCTGTACTCCTTGATTACGTAATGCCGCTATGGCTGCTGGTATCTCTACTGAATCAAATGCCTTTTCGTTATCTATGAAAGCGATATAGAGAGGCTGATTGGTCTCTGCGGATTTCTAGATTACCTGATTAATGACATGGATGTGATTCATTGTAGAGTATCCCTTCCTGAAGCCAGCTTGTTCCCTTTGTTGGCCAAAGGCCAGTGTTGCCCTTATTCGTATGGAGATTATCTTGGTGAATATTTTATACAATACCGGGAGTAAACTAACGGGCCTATAATTTTTCAATTCTCGAACGCTTCCCTTTTTGTGGATTAATGATGTTCGCATTCTCCCAGTTCTCTTCCACTCTTGAAGCGGATAGACACTTCGTACAGAGAGCCACCAGTTTTTGAAGCATTATGTCTCCTCCATCTTTGATTATATCGACTTTTCTTCCATCTTCTCCGGCCAATTTTCCCTGTTCCATGTCTTGCAAAGCTCTTCTATCCTCATCGCTTGTTAAAGAAGGAGTCTCTGCAACCTGTTCATTACTGCTTCAAATGGAGCCATCCTGACTCCTCTGGATACTGTACATGACAGTATAAAATTATTCCGCTGCTGTTACTATACCTTCTGGATTTCTAATGATATTACCTTGCTTATCTTTCAGTGCATAGATCTTGGTTTGTCCTATAGCAAGTTTCCTAATCACTGATTTCAGGCTGCGTCCATCCTTTACGGCTTTTTCAGTCTTTCTCACTTTACAGTTTCGAATATCCCTTATTTTCGCCTCGTTAATCAGTTTTTACAGTTCCGCGAATTCTATCTTACCTCTGGAGTTAGGTACTTTCATTATTTGTCGCTCCGTTATTAGGTCCTTTCTTACTTGGGAGAGCTTGCCTACTTGTTGCCTTGGTGCCTGGCCTTCCACTTCAAGTGCTGCCTGTGAAGCCAGCCTACTTGCGGTTTCATTCATTACCTCTATGTCATCTTCATCTCTCTGTTCTACGGCTGCATATTTGTTTACAAGTACCAGTCCCAATTTCACGAGAGCACGTTGTTGGGCGAGTCGGTCGTACATACTTAAGGAAGGGAACTGCGCTAAAAAAGACACGGACGAGTAATGACATGGACGGGCGCGAACTCGCGACTGAGTTTATTCAGAAAGAACATAAATATATATATATACCTAGATTCTTATTCAATCATTGCCTAAGCGCACATGCCAAGAACGTTTTCTCTTTCTTATACAAATTGATACTAGAATCGCTTACGCATTCATCACCTGACTTATCAATGTAAAAAGCCTCTGCGAGTTCACGTGCTACCTGGTTACTACTGCGCCTTAGGATTTTGGTTCTAGCCAGCAAAGGCTGGCATCCTTTATCAGGCGTAGCCAAAGGGCATGCGCCGCAATGTAAGGCCAAATTTGACCCTTTTTCGTTAACCATAGAAAGCTTATGTTCCCTTAGTCGTTCATTTATACAACGGCCCGTCTGGCCAATGTAAACTTTTCCACATGTCAGGGGAATTTCATACACAGCCCCGACCGAACACCTGACAAACTGGGTGGCGTGACGTTTCGTGCAGTCTCGCACGGATTCCTCGCCGGAGACAATCCGGGGGCACAAAGAGGCCAACTTGCGTGGGGCAGAAAATACCACCGGCACACCGTAGCAATTGGCTACATTCTTTAGGTTGTGGGAGACCCTATGAATATAGGGGAGAACCGCCGGTCTGGTCTTCGGTTGACCGCCACCTTCTTGAGGTGTTCTAGGTTTCAAGCTTTGCAGAAGCTTCTCTGCCACAGCAGCCACGACGGAAACGGGAAAACCAGCCTTCTGTAACCTGCCAATCTGATTGTTGAGGCTGTCCTTTACCATGTGAACACATGATTTCTGCAGGGCTTCCTTCAGGCACAGCATAACAATGGCGCGTTTTACCGTCTCAGAATGAGCGGACTCAAAAGGCAACAGGTCTTTCCGGGCTCGTGGTGAGTACATCCAACACGTGTGATCTGGTGTTAAAGTGATTTTAATATCTCAAAACTGCAATCTATCTTGTTCAGGTAATTCGTGGGTGAAGGGTAGACCCCTCCCGTGTCGTTTAAAGACATATAAGGTCTCTTGCACGGTCCTCAGTCGTGACGTGTGATGCACGAACCACACGCACGCAGACGCACGCACACACAATAAAATCCGCGATCTAAACACTGGTTTCACTAGAGAAAATTCAAGCCAGATGGCACGGTGTTCGTCGTTTTTGCATTACTAATGCTACAGTTATTTTGGATGTATGTTTGGATGTTTCACCCGTTCTTGTGGGAGGGGGTGATTGTAAGGAGATAAAGTGCTATATTCTGCAGCCTAAGAGGGGAGCGTGGCTCAGTGCCCACGGTCGGCGGTCGAAGGTCATAAAGAGATCTCTTTGAAAGATTCTCACGTATTTATCTGCTGTTATAGTTATTTAGCTCGTAAGATTAAACAAATACTTACTGTTTACGCATGAATTTCGATTGCCGAAAGAAAGGAATTGTTAACGGCAGGTAAACGTACTGGTATAGGACGTCAGCAGGTCCAAAGTTACTTATGCACAATTCACTACTAAGAGTTAAAACCGGGTACCAATAGTGGGCGCGAAATATATATTTATATAGGCAAGTGTACTCGGTATAGGTGCCTTGAATTCATAGGCGAATTAGGTCGTATTCTTTGGCAGCCTGTACAACGAGCGTTGCGGAGGCTATGACTGCAGTTAGTGACCGTCAATATAGGCAGGAAGGTTTTTCTTGATAATTTAGTCTTTCTAAAGCACTTTGCGCAAGGAGGTGATTTTTTTTTTCATATGGTGACTCACCGACATTGCCAACTACTTTAGTTGTCGGCCACATTCGGACACATGCGCATTACATCAGAATAACGCGTTCTTTCAATGAAGTGTCAGTTTCTAATTGAGGAATTCACAGTCGACACGTCTTGAAATGTTGAGAACAGGCTATGAGGAGTAGAGTTTTTACATTTATTGCAAAAGTGGTAATCTAAGGTTGGCGAGCACATTCGTAAATTTCAGATTACAATGTTTGTGGTATTTTATCATTCGCGCGGATTTTTGTGTTTTTGGATGGAAGTGAGTGTCCATGAAATCTGGCACAAAAGAAAGGTCGCCTTGACTCGCACGCAAAAGGATACTACTCTCAAAGATGCGACAAGTGACCTAATAGCGTCGTAAGCTTTAACGTGTGTCTGAAAAAAATTTGCTGGTGTTTTTTTTTTTGTTGTAGCCTATGCTAGAAATAGTACCTAGCAACGGGCCTCGCGTTACGTCAGCGCGCACAATGTGGGCAATGGAGTGTTAAGGAATCTCCTTATTCTAGCATATTGATTTCTTATCAGGTGGTACGCCGAGTGGCCTCTCCTAACGATAACAGTGGCGTGACATCGTTCGAGCCAGTGACAAAGGAGTGTTGAAAATTACAAAAAAAAAACATCGCAAATTAGCCGCATGGTTGGAGCCGAGATAACCGATAAAGAAAGAAGACCGGTTAGTAGAAATGACTGGTCAATATGTGGGACATACAGTACATTGTCACTTCAAAGGTAAGCTCTAATGACTGCAAAAAAAGGGAATAAAATATAGGCCCTTGTCGTAGCCTTCTTCGCGAACCCTCTACAGAACAGGTGTTCACTTTGGGTGGCGATAGGCACTTCAAGAAGCATTTCGCTGCATTTCTACAGAACTGTGTCGTTCGTAAATCAGCAGACGTTATTTTCCAGCGAAATTGTCATAAAGATGGGGAAGCTTTTGCTTATAATTCAACAAAATTGGCAGTTTCACCTTGAAAGACGAAGTAATGACAGAGATAATATTTACAGCAAGACATCTTGGCACCTACGAAACCTCTCACAGCGCTGGCACTACGAACAGCGTCCGCAGTGGCACTATAAGCGTCGAACCTCGGTGGTGGACAAGACCATCGGGAAACCATCAGCGTTCGCAAAACACGCTATCCTGCACGCGGGAAATTCTTAAAGGGCCCTGTACACTTATTGAGCTTGGTAATTGTACCCGGCGACAACTCTCTGTGGCAACGCAGCCAAAGCTACACAGCCAAGGCGCACATTTTTTTTACTGTGCATCTACATGTAGTTCGCGAATGTAATCATCTAGAAGCTACGTGAGTATCCGATCGCCCTGTCGGGAAGTATAAGAGGGGAATTTCTCTACAGCGGACTAACCTCACCGAAGAAACGGCCTCGTAAAGTTGTTCTCTCAAGCTGTAGTTCCGTCAAGCACGAAAGGTTTACGCTGCACGCTGTCCGGTTGAACGTACATTGCATGTATGCGAAAAAGAACTTCAAGCTCTTCAGAAAGATCTGCAAGCGCGTTACGAAAACAGCGACCTGCCGCGGCTCAGAAAGCCAACATTCTGGAGGTTGTTGCATGACATCGGCTACAGGCGTGACAATTCAAACGAAAGCTGGAGCTCATCGAGCGCGATGAAATCGCTGGCTGGCATCAAGAAATTCCGGAAGCCGGGCAGATAGGGAGCATGCTTTATATTCTTGCAATTTAAATGCTGAGCTCATTTGATTGCGTTTTCCTGGCGCTTTGAAGTTAGAATTCGGAACCTATATACATTTTAATGTCGGTGATACGGCAACAAGTGCGTTTGCTCGCGTTTTATTTATACTTTTACGTGCCGGCATGTCGCTAAGTTTCAGGCGCGTTGTCGCTGTGGATAAGACAAGGATTTCAGTTAGGCTATAGACGTGGATTCCTATCGCATTTTCGCGCAGGACAATAATTTACCTAGATCAAACGTGGATGAACGCTGGCCATACCAAGCAGCAAGTATGGCAAGACCGCACAGTGGAGTCGTCTATGGACGCCTTGCTTTGATGCCTCGAAACGGGTCGTGCAGCCACATCCGCAAACGGAGGACGCCTTATCTTTGTACACGATGGAAGCTATGACAGTGGGTTTGTTAAAGGTGCCGCATGCTTTTTCAGGACCTAGAAAGGCAGTAATGCTAACTACCATTATTCGAAGATGGAAAGCACATACTTAGAGCACTGACTTAGGACCGAAGTGTGGCCCGATATCACCGCCAACAGCATAAATTTTATGGACAATGTGCCCTATTGGAATGTCGTTCAAGGAAAAATCTCCCTAACATCCTGCGTCGGAAAATATAATGGAACATGTAATTTTACAAAGAGCAGATAACTTCTTACAGGATAATAATATATACCCAGATATAGTGATAGCGCTTCGCAAAATCCATTGGACACATGATGCGATGCTTTAGTTCAAGCATCAGTTAATCTATTACAAAACGCGCTCTACAATGGACATCTTGGGTCCTGACTTTAAGAAGGCTTTTCATAATGCTAACCACTCAACCATACTGGTAAACAATAAACGAATAAGACTAGGTCAACGGACGTATAACTACATCAAGAGCGTCCTATCAGATAGGAAAGCAGTCATCTCCGTCAGAGGGCTCACGTCACCCGAGATCGACATAGGAGGGGAGGGGGGGATGACACACCGAAAGACGCTGTCATCTCCCTGATGCCGTTTAATGTCGTCTTGATGGGACACCCCGAAAAATTTTATCCCATAGAGTCCCTGAATTACACAATCTACGCGAACAGCGAACAATACTACTATCTGGGTCTTTGAAGGTAGCGACTGATCACTAGAACAACGACTCCAGACTGCAATAAACACAGTAGAGGAACACCTCATAGGAACCAGGCCTTACATGCTCTGCACAGAAATTCGAACTTCTCTTATAACGCGGGACACTTAGGGGCAGGCCTTCCGAAGGATAAGATGGAAACGAGGCTCATGAGGAAATCAAGCTACACGCCAAGAACGGGCAGAATATCCCAATAGTCAACCAGCTCGAGGCGCTGCGTCTAGTAATCCAGAACAAACGTACAAACGGGGAAACCATAACTAATTTAGACACAAAGGTAATAAACACCATGACAATAATCAAACGAATTGCTAACAAGCACCAGGGTATGAAGGAAGAACGTATCATACGGCTGATGCAATCATTCGTAATCGTTCAGATCACATACATAGCAGCCTTCCATAATTAGTGTGCAGCTGAAAAGACCAAAATTGACAACCTGACAAAAAAGGCATACAACCTAGCATTAGGGATTCTCATCAGTACGAGCGCGGATTTCTTGATAAAGTTAGGACTCCACAACACACTGGACGAACTCATAGAACCACAACGAACATCTCAGGCGGAACGACTAACCAAAACCAAAACGGGACAACGTATACTACGCAAGCTAGGAATGAATTACCACAATCTATACGGAGAAAAGAGGACGATAACGAGAGAAATTTGTGACAAACTCCAGAGTACCAAATATACCCAAGAACATTCATGCACGTTACAACGAGGGCGGATGCACGAGTAGATCTGAGAAAATGATCCGAAGTTATCGGTCAGAGAACAGAGCAACCTTCGTAGACGCGGCGGAATACCTACAGAGAAATAGTTACGTGGCAGTAGTGGTAGATCACACCCAAAAGCCACTTACAAGGGCGTCAGCTAATACCACATATTCCGAGACAGCAGAGCAGGTAGCCATTGCACTAGCACTCGTTGCCACGAATGCTCAATACATCATTAGCCATTCTCAGGCGGCCATTAGAAATTATGCAAAGGGTAGTATCTCCCCTGAGGCGTGGCGCGTCATCACCGTCAACCGAGCAAAATTCTTCAACATAGGGAAGAACGACAGGCAACTGCTCTGGTTCCCAACGCGCACGACTCCAGGCATTCCTGCCATCAATCACACCGAGGTAGCACACCGCGAAGCTCGAGGTCTTACCCGCCGAGCTCAGCAAAGAGTGACTTCCATTGGTCAGGAGACCGCGGAGGAGAAGATCTGGAGAGAAAACCACAGATTGATATGATTTAGCAATATTACGAAATTCTATCAAAATCGGAGGCGATTACTACCAGCGCCTCACACTAAACTGAACAAAGCTGAGTCCGTTACTTGGAAGCGATTACAAACAGAAACTTATACGAGTCCCGTGCTACTAAATCTTTCTACCCCGATATATACTAGTGCGATATATGCAAGCTATGCAAGTCTGGTAGAGCCGCCCTTCAACACATGTTCTGGGGATGTAAAATATATCAAGATAATATGGCAGTCACTCCAGAAATCTACGGGCGCGATGGTCGGCCGCGCTACTCAGCGCCGAATTCCAAGACCAACTTTGGGCCATCCAGCGAGCCATGGAGGCCGTACGGGAGCAGCAGCTACCAGTGGCCATCTAGGCTGCCCCAGGCCGGGGCCTCCCTAATCGGCGGATTCAAAATAAAGTTATCTCGCTCGCACGGCATCAAAAAGGGACTTCCAAGCGTGTCTTTCAAAGCGGGGAGTTGCTTAGAGTTCACATGCCAAAATGTTGGAACTTTCAAAGAAATTGAGTGCGCCAAATGCTGGCACTCTATACCACATAGACACTTTTGTTGCTTGACATGCTCATGAAGTGTCACGAGTTCCTTCATACCACTGTGAATTGAACCCAATGGAGAATGTGCGGCATCGTGAACGTAGGCGAGGTGGAGGGACACATAGCGACGAAAAACAGAGTTTGGTTTGGATAATGTAGAAAAGCTTTTGCCAGAGCCATTGTCATCAGAAGCCAAAAAATCTGGACAAACGGTTACGCTCATGTTGATCACGTTGAAGATGAGGCCTGGAAATGCGATTCAATTTTCGGTGGTCAAAGTGTGCCGGTCATTTTTACACTGGTGTTACACGTGACTCTTCTGACGAGTATAGCTTAGCATTGAGCAGTATCGAAGAGCTTAAGTTTATTTCTGCCTTATCTGCAAAAGTCAAGCAGTATTCAGAAGTGCTGTACTGAATATTGCTGAAAAATAAACGCCTGTGTTCATATTAAACAATGGCGAAATTCTTTTTTTATTACCAACTAATTTCTTTAGGCACATGTAAAGAATCAGAGCCAGCGTATATAGCACAGTCTTCCCGCATTATTTTTGGCATTATTTCACATACTAAGGCGCCGCAGAGATCTTACATCCGTGAAGAAGTCAAGCAGTACTTGTCTTTTGTGGGGGTAACACATGGAATAGGAAGATACTGGTCAGGCGAAAGCCTTAAGTGGCTCATACCACCAATGGCCTTGCAATAAAAACGCCTCGTCCGGTCCAATGGTACAAAAAATACAATCATCAGCAATAGCTCATACCCCCCTAAGCAAACAAAAAATGAACTGGCTCATCCCTCTCCTAATGCAGAGGCTACAAGCACTCATTTAAGAGAAGCGTACAGTGCACACATTCCTCAAAAACACACATACAACGTACAGAAATGCGGCTTCTACTCGAGTTGTAGAAAAAAAAACACATCAATGAAGACAAGTGGCTCTCCGCTATCAAGAGCCCCGATGCCGGGGCGCAACTATGGGCTGTCCAGAGGGCCCACGATGCGGCGGTCGGGCAAGGCCTGACTGTCCCAACGTGGGAGCGGCCCGCAGCGCGCTGAGTCGCGTACCTCAGGACCTTATTAAAGTTCTGCATCCATCCATCCATCACCTTCTCAAAGGCTCATACCCCCATAAGCAAGCAAAAAATACCTCCGTATTGAAGCTGACAGTGCATACATTCATTGAAATCACCCGTACAACACACAGAACAGGATATTTTCCGATCCCCTGCTGAGAGGATGCAACGTAATGTCGAAGAGAAACGTTGTTTGCGCGAGAGTGGCCCCTCTATAGGAGCGCGCGAAGCCGCAGGTGAGCGTCGAAAAGAAGCCTAAGAAACCGAACTGCAAAAGCAGCAACGCGATGGTTTGAGACGGCGTATTACCAAGTGTGCAGCAGGCTTTCGTCTTCGCGTTGTTACAGAAGTGTTACATGCTGGCGATTTTATTTGTGCGCTCTAACTGCAGATTTAAGCTTTCATCATGCATGTCCCTTCTCTCGCACAGCTTCCCTCCATGAATACCACACCGAGGGAATGAGTTTAGCGAACAATGCAGTTCAATTTGCTATTCTTATTGCAGAACACACAAGCACACAGAAGTTTTAGGCTTTGTAGCATAAGTGCAGCGCCAACGCACAAGTCGAAACAGTCATTTAGAATGTGACAAAAAATATTCCTGCAAGCATGCAAGGCAAGTTACGCTTGCAGATTCGATATGGTTTTGTTAATTCGGCTGTTACGCAAACACTGAAAAACCATTTCTGTTTAATGACATTCGAGAAGAAAAAGAAATGCGCCTCTCGTTCCGCACAGTTATGGCACATGGGGAGCGATACATTTGATTAGCTGCGGAATACTTCCGTCGCTCCCACAGAGTTTCACGCTGTGTATGCAAGAGAATATACAAGCAATAAAAAGCAGAGCAACCCCTAGTGATTACTAGCGGCATGCCCGAACCTTTATTACCTTTCATTACGACAGCAACTACATGGACACAACAGGCGCATTGTTGCCGTCGGCGTGGTGTTCCGGATAAATTCCAAGGACGATAACATCGTTGCGGGGCGTCGTATGTTGTTATGTGCGGGTGAAAGCATACGAAGGAAGCCTAAGATCGCGGTTTAATATGGCGCGCGCGAAGGAGGAAAGCGGGGAGCAAACGCGCCATCTTCCGTCACTACAGGTGGGCGGTGCATCGGTTTCGACCGGTGGCGGCGTGGTGGTCGTTTGTAGTCGGCGGCGTCATAGGCGCGGCGCCTGTTTATTAATCGGCGGCGGCACACGGCCATTTCTCGTTGGCGTCGGCGGCGGCGCGGGCGGCGCGGAAACCTAAACCACAAATTTAAAAAGCTGTTTCGCTCAATCCTACTTTGCTAAACTGGTTCACATTCGGGCGTTTTGATACTACGGGCTGAGAGGACGAACACAGAGGTGTGACAGTGAAAGAAGTGCAAACGTTTTAAAGTTTTCTTCTCTTCAGACGACATATTAAAAAAAAATTGGGCGCATATGTAAAAACGTCCATGTTGAGTTTGTTTGTACATTCCTTTCTCCACAAATATGGAGAATCTTGCTGTTGCGTTGTAGTCGCAACTGTGTTTTTATTTTCTATGCCTCGGTTTATACGATATATTTTTACATCGAGCAAAAAGTCAGTGAATTCGTCTAGAAGTGCTAAGCCAGCATCGACACCTGTGACACTCCCTAGATGTGTTAACCTTGCTTCCACTTGTTCTGAATGAGATTGTGTTTATACAATATGCTTTACGTAAAAAAAACACAAAAACTGACCTCTTTATGACCAACTGTTCTGGGTTCAGCGCTTAAGCTGTCAACCAATCAGCAGATGTTATAACACACCTTAGAGATTGGACTATAATGAAATCATTTGTTCTGAATATTAATCACCCCTTGCTTATGTAACTTTTCTTATAACGTCCTTTTTTTCTGAAGAAGAAAGAATGAAAATACTCTTTTTTTTTGTGCAATAGGTGAAAACTTTTTTCTGCTGAGACCATGCCATGGTAGAAAAGAAATCTGCTCAATTTATAAACTCGTCATCACCACGCTGAATAAACGAAGTGTGGATTAGTAGGAATGCTGGCATTGCTTGGATGCACATTTCCGAAAAAAAAAAGTTTTTCAACATGCACGCCGAAACTCTTTTATAGTTCATTGTAGCTGTCGCTGCCAATGTTTTTATGAAAGCTGCGTAGAAACAACATCATGCACTAGGAGTGTAAAAATATTATTTCACACGGAAAAATGGGAAAAACTCTTTCGAATGCGATGGCCGGAATAATGCGAAAACCTCCAACCGGCATGTTAGAACACATCGTGGCCAGAAATTTTTATCTTGCTACAAGTTGCATCTCTAGCATTGATGCCGCTATCATTCATATGTAACAGAGAAAGGCGGGCTAGCTGGTGGTCGATATTTATGAATGCATATTGTAACAGCGCAAACGACAACGGATGAGGAAGTCGACACAATGGACAAACGCGTATCCGCTTGTCCAGTGTGTTTTCTTCTTCGTCCGTTCTCGTTTGTGCGATTACATTATGCATTCATACATATCTCCTGTTCTATCCGCAACTACAGTGCCCACGAAGCTCAAGCCGTGATTCCGACGTTCCGAGGCAGCCGTTTCTCCTAGTTGCGCCATATTGCGCTTTCGAAGAAGTTCCAGAATCCCACGTTGCGTTGACTGGTGACTATACGTATGCGCACACGCATGGAGAGCAGGGTTGCTTTTGTTTGTAATGTGTTGCTTCATTGCTCCTCTACTTGACATGATTCTATGCCTGAGACGCGCAAAAGAATTAAACCAGACAACACAAAATCTCAAACGAAGCTAGATTGACTTAAAAAAGAAACCTTTACACCTATTTAAATGGCGTGCTGATCTCGCCGGCAAGAAACATCGGCGACGGCGGCGGCGAAGCGAGAATAGTCGGCAGCGGCGGGCCGTCGCCTCGGCGCGCACCTCTACCTGCAGACGGCTCACACCTTTGTGCGCGCTGTGTTTTCGACGCCCTTCCGCTGAACCGATAGACCGCACGAAGGTCACATCGATCACTGCGGCGGCTGCTCTTGCTCACACAGCGGTTTGACAGCGCGTCACCACACTCATTGAGTGTGATGTGTTCATGATTCCGTGTGCCTCCTGAAATGTACCATGCTTGTTAATTCAGTCATTAAGCGCATGTTTCCAAGTTTATACGGCCCATAAAGCTACTATTCTATATACTTCGTATAGCTGTCTACTAATTGGCTATCGCAATCGATGTTCACCTGTCGGGTCAAACTGCGTCCTTTTTGATCTTCCCAATGACTGAAGCTTAGAATTTTCCATAAACGTGCTACGAATTGTCAGCGAACTGCACAACGTTGCATTGCATTGTAACAAAATATTGCTTCAGGTGCTTGACGCTGATACTTTGGACCAAGCGGGAAATCTGTTAGGTCACCAAGTTCAGCTGGAGTGTAGACGTTTCTACGAATATGTATAATGGGTAAAAATACGCTAACCTGGCTTGTGTGATTCGCGGCACTATAGTCAGGCCACTATTCGTGCGATCCATCCCGCAATTTTTCCATTTAGGTGCCTGAAGGACTGGGTATGAACCGTCGATCAACCTCTGGACTTGCATTACCAGCCCAGTTTCGCTGTAGAAAAGATAAAGGATGTAAGCAGCGTTGCAAGATGACTATGCGTTTTGAATGTTCAGTCCTGTTTCAGCTGATGAATATGCAATGAAAATGGATCTTTCTGAGAGCATGGGCAACGGTGGGTAAGCACTGAAGTTTGCAGAGAAGAGGAAGTCCGCAATTATGATGACTGGTCACTGCCAGCAAATGCTTCGGCAACCACTGACGGAGATGGCAGTGTTATCTGAAAGTTTGACTATCGACCCCAGAGATATAGCTACAGCGAGTACATTGGAGTGCTCAGAGAACGAGGCAGTTAGAAGGACTTGGCTGGATGCAAGGAGGAAAGTGGCAGAACAAGTTATAATGGTGGATGTGATAATTGATGACGGTGAGCGTAGCGCCTAAAATTGTGTCAGCGATAGCAGCTGGCGACTGATGACAAGTATCTTAGCGATGAAAAATATGAATATAACCTAACGCGAGTTCATAAGAAAAACGCGTTAAATATTTTCAAATGGGAATGAACTTCCTCAGGGAAAGGTCGCATCACATGCTTGGTGAGGTAATTTATACTTTGATTAAGGTAGCCCTTTGTTTACATCAATCTCCATGACTCCGTGGTGTTTTAAAGACACTATGCAATAGTGAGCTTGAAACGAAATAGAAATGTATGACATATAACGACTTTCAGATGCAAGAGCATCAAATGACACATTGAGCGAGAAAGCCGGCGTCGGCAGCAGCGAGAAGACGCCTGATTTCCGGTTGGCTGCCATGCCACGTCACGTGTAAGCCTTGACGGAGCAGAGTGGGTGAATGGGAGCACCTGCTACCAGGCCAGGTGTTTCGTAATGGGAGAAGGCTTCAGCACGAAGCCTTCTCCCACTGTCGCTCTCAGAGGCCTGTGTTAAGCGCGCCGTTGTCCGCGCAAGCTCACGCTTTCGTTCAACTACGCCTCGGTAATGAATATAAATTAATAACGTATAAAAACAATAAATTGGAAAGGTCAAACGTTGGCGGTAGTGATTTCCGAGCCTGCGACCCACGCTCAGAAACCACGTGTCCGACCAACTGGAATAAATCAGCGCTTCCTGTGCACTCTGCTTTAAGACGTCATGCTACTTGGGCCGAAATTTCCATTGTCAAACCCAGCGTGACGAAAGCGGTGACGCTATAATAACCGCGGCTTACTCGGGAGCGCCGCCACTAGATTCTGTGGCTGTCGGGCAGTGTAGCATGACATCACGGGTCGAAGTGCACCGGCTTTCTGCTATGAGGAGGCGTTTGTTATGTGCCTCAACGCGCTCCTTTGGCCGCGAGGAGTTGGTATCTGGAAGGACTGATCAGTGGCCTCCAATCGGACATTATTGCTTGCGCATTAACAACTTATAAGAAGCGCTAAGGCGTCCTCGTTTTTTTTTTAAATGTTCATGCTGATTGCATAACTGTTTTATTGAATCTTTAACAGAAGCAGCCATAATATAAATACGCTACTCTATTTAAGAGCACATGCTCGTTACCAAGTTCCCATAATATACAAAGGTATTATACAGCTTTAATGAGATCGTCAACACCGGGGGGGAAAAAGTGCACCTAGGGCACCACATAAGGCTGAAAAAGCAAAATACTGAGCTAAACTTAACTTGTTTTCTCTCCGTTTTGGATACCCTAAGCAATCAGCGAATCAGATGACCCTGCCAGCACTGTCGCTGTAACCATAGGACTAGCGTGTATTAAGGTGGCAAATGGTCCAATTTGTTTATCTTAAGAATATTTAAATAATTACATATATTGTATATCTGAAAAAAGTGAACTGAGATCAGTCATGCCTTCAAAATGGTAACCAACTTTGTACGAGGGCAAGAAAAACTGGCAATATCCGATAGTACAGAAACGTTCGCACAGGAAATAAATTCTTCTGCTTAGCCGGTCTGCCAGAAACCTGTAGTGCAGTGAACATTCAGTAAATACTGAGGATTAAAAGAGCAAAAATGCCACAGCAGTTTTCAAGGTTATTTAGTAGAATAATGAAGGAGTCAGGGATCAATAAAGGCGCAGAACCATAATTTGAGAGCTGAATTGAGCGTCTGAGAGCACGACGCAAATTTTTGTCAAAGTGGACAGGGGGGAACCAGCGCATCGGAAGGTAATCATTTTGAATAATCACACAGCCTTCAGCGTACAAACTGCATACTCCGACGCTCCAAACGCAAATATACAGTTCTTTGCAAATGGATGTGATAGTTGTCATTTGTCATAATTCGCCAAGGTGACAATTAGGGTCAATGAACAAACTTGAAAGCGCACCTCATAGCAAGTCTATATGCAAGTGACAAAAATAAATAAATAAAACAAACACAATGGTAATTACACCCTAGAAAAAGCTTAGTGATCAATGTCAATTTAGTGCTCAAGTAGATGGCATGATAGCGTGGCTGAGATTTCATGCATGAATGGTGCTTTGCAACAGATATAATGGATATAACCGATAACTGTTGTCGCAAGAAACGCTTAGTCAGCACGAAAGGAACGTATAGTGGAGTTAAGTGTGGCAACGAGTCCGATGGGGCGAGGAGAGGAGTAACTTTGCCGAAGTAGAGCGAGACTACGTCCCGGAAGACAACTGTAATCAGAGATTTCAGAGAACAACCCCGTGAATGAGATTATCTAGTCGGGTGATGACAAAGATAGTAAACTTAGTCGATTCTGGCTGGCCCGATACAAAGGAGGGGCAGTGAGTGCAACAACGTAACGGCAATGAATGAAGCTCTCTTTAGCCTCATATTGATACTCCAAGCCCCGAGGCTGACGTCGTAGAGATGGGAAACATTTTACAGCTGAAAGTTGGCAATTGTGTGGTTCATTGCGGATATGTGGGTTGCGGACTGATCGTGTCGAGCATTTCGTTTTTACAGAATCCTTATGCTATAGCGAAGGATCTTGATAATAAGTAAAAAGGAGGCCGACTGCAGAAGAAAATGAATTAAAAACGTTTCCGCTCCCCTGACTGTATCCACTGTGGACGCACTGTGAACCCTCCGCTCAGTCGGCAGGGTTGTGGAGCCAAGGCAGTGTTCTGGGTTTAGCTGCTGGCCAGAGCTTTGAGCGCAGCCATACAAGAAGTACAGCAGTGCTCCTTCTGTGCTGCTGTGTATGTACTGGTATGAGCGGAATGGACTGGACGCGTCAAGCTAACAGTATTTAAAGTTTCGCTGAGGCCTGACTAATGGAGACGGTTTCCCGTCAATCTCATCCCGTGCACCATAGAGGTTTGATGCCTCAGGTGGCGCTCCTACGCACGCCAGCGTTCTGAGACGCCTGGAGAACTGCCATCAAATTGTTACTTCTCCCAGACAGAATTTGCTTTGCCTGCGGCGTCGCTTCAACGTCTCTCAAACAAGGGCGCTTGCATTTAGGCTCCCTATCTCAACCGGATATAGCTACAACACCCTCTGAGGGCTTGAAGCGCTACGTGATACCTTGACATCACCGTCAATGGTTCGCACGTGGAAGGTTAGATGGTTTACGGTGGCGCGCAATGCGTTTGGATGCAAAATTCCACGAAGCGAAGTGGACGAACCGTGAAGCCTATAGGGACAAGTGCCTCGGTCGCGAAGCTAGGAAACCGCTGTGCCTAGCGCTGCTGGCATGAGGGTTGTGTGCAAGCACACTTTAAGCACACTATCGTTCCTACTGAGCAACAGTGTGTGTGCACAGACGTTACCTTGCGCTTGCGTGCTGCGCCTCGCCGACACGCCGCGCCGACCTCTTGTGGGCGTAACGTGCTGGCCTGCGCTAAAAATCACCAGTGTTGTCATAATAGTTCGACGTTCACTAAGAAATATCGTTGCTGTGTCCAACAGTAGGCACACCAGAATAGTCCGTCATCCAGGCCAGACGCGACCGTACGGATTAAATATAAAGTTGTGAATCTAGCGGACAAAACCTCCAGCGACCATTCGTTAGAGGCACGATAGAAAGCCAAGTTAAGGTTGGTGCAGTATTCTACCAGCGGATTTCCTTGTATAGGTGATGTCCAAAATGCCCTCTGAACTGTACGCTAGCCTCCAGTCCTTCATTGCCTATAGAAAAGAGAAGCACGCCGACAGATAGCTGCATTTTACTTCAGTTCTCTCGGCCAGCCACAAATGCTCAGTCGCCGCTTCGCCGATACAATGATCCCGCTTGACTTTCTCGATTCAAGGTTACCAAGCCGCTGACCTGCTCAAGTTACGCTCAAAAATGTTGAGAGCGCATGACCAGAATGTATTGATCGTTCCTTATAAATCGTCAATTGGCGAGGCCGGCGACTTCGTACTCAGTTCGTTGATGAGCCCTCGCTAGCGTCCTCTAAGTGCGCGTAGCGAGTGAGTCCTTGTAACGTTTTCTGCACGCCTGTGATGTGCGCGTAGACCATATTCCCACCCACAAGTTACAGTATCAACTGAACTAAAGAAGGAAAATTCCGTACCCTGAGCAAACTGCGCGTTTCCTTAACGAAAGCACCAACTTTGAAAAGCCTCTGATCTAAGATATGAACGATAGTAAGACAATTAAAATAATGAACAATGTTCAATGAAAATTAGGATGACGTTGCCTTTTCTAATCATGGCATTTATTCAAGGAAGCTCTGTAGTACTTTGAAATTCTTTCGGTGTAGCGCAACTTGTACATGGAAGCTATATTTCGCACATTTCGCTGTACATACAGCGTTTAAGGAAATAAGGACTGACAGTGCAAATTAGAACCAGCCTGCTTTGGATCACGTAAACATTGAAATAAAAAAAATCTTTCATTACCAAAGTGACGTAGGAAGTCTAATTCCGAGGCTTTAGAATTATATTTCAAAAAAGATGTATACAACGTTTCAATGAAGTAAATTTACTTGACATGGAGTTATTGCATTCATGTATTTGGTTACGATTGCGATAATGAAACTTCTACTATTGGCGATGCGAGCTTTATTATAAATGAAAAAGTTGCAATGCAAGAAAGCATTCTCAATGACAGTCAGTCTTTCTGGATTGCGGCTCCTACACGTGCGTATGTACGCATTTACGAGCCATAATCCGTAAATACCCGCTATTCTTGGGGAGGTTGTGCTGTATTCATATTTATTATATACGATATCACACCGTACTTCAATTGGAACCATCGTAACCATATATGAAAGAACATCGGGCCCCTTGATTAACCCCCTTTCTTCTCCTTCCTTACATAACGAGGGACTCGAATCCGGCAACATTGATGCCTTCGGGTAGCATGTGTGGGTTTACTGACTAATTGCCTTTACCTAGGCAAAAAGAGTGTTCCACATCCGGCGCCAAGGATTATGAGTGGTGGCACTGGCTAACATCCGGCAACATTGATGCCTTTGGGTAGCATGTGTGGGTTTATGGACCAGTTGCCTTTACACAAGAAGATCACGTACTCGTGACGCCTGCGGCCGAAAGCATGTTCCACATCCGCCGCCACGCTTTATGAGTGGTGGCGCTGCCTAACACTCCGAGGGTTCATTCTAGTATTAAAGGGCCCCTGAAACGGGTTGGACAAATTTCGTAGACGCGTAGGGTACAGCTTAAGTAGAACATTCGCACCACCATTTAAGTGGTGCTTTACGTATTAATGGAGCTACAAGCGATTACAAGTTACCCTGCTCCCTAGCCATGCTTTTCCTCCTCAACTCGTTCGCCGAACGATCGGGGCTAAGCTTCGCCTTCACTGGTTCTGCGTCAAGACGCGACGACACATGATCCAGTTCCGGTTGTTTTGGAGCCCACCCCAATCCGCGCGAAACCTCTCCGCTAGCCGCTTGGTGTCGACTCCAAGCGAGAGCTATCGAAGCAGCGGGCGTTGCGAGCATTCTGTTGCAGCGCCGAACTTTTCCGGTATTCCGGTAACCACACACTAGCTGAACATATCGACGGAACGGTGGAGCCATAAACTCAAGCTGATGTAGGAACTTTAGTGTAGACGTACGTGAGCTGCCTGACCAGTCTCCACGGTCCAGCCACCCGTGGCGCAGAGTTTAACCAGCCAAAGAAAGAGCTAATATTGCTCTTAGCAAGTGTAAAACATGTTAAATATTAACAAAAACAAGGTGTTAACGATTACACTCCTGCGAAAAATTTGCACCAGCAGCAAAGAAGAATACATTTTGTTACTGCTTCTGTGTCTGGTTGAGCTCTATGCCACCAGGTGGCTGCACCGTGCCGACCCTTCTCATTTGCGCTTCTGTTCATCCCATGAAACGACACGCAAGGGGACACTCCAGGCCCTGTCCCCTTGCGCTTGCACTTACCCTAATGCCGGACTCGCGAAACGGTATTGCGTTAGTAATCTTGCGGTCTAAAATGACGGCCTCAATCGCGCAAATCCTGGCGCCGATCGGATAGCGGCAGTCCGATGCGCTGCACCCACTCCGCTCGTGTACTGGCTTCCAGAGGGACATGATCTCGCAGCCTGACATATTGCCAGGCGCTACGTTTGCAGTCCACAACGCGACAAAGTCAAATGATAGAGCTCGCGAAAAGACAGACCGACACTGACGGCGGAGCTCTCGTCAAAGACGGAGCACGTTGTAAGATAAGCAGACTACACTTGCTGTGTGCCGGAACTGCCTAAGTGTACACAAAAATTATTCTTGTGCATTCCCTTTATGTTACATTCTCTTTATAAAAACAAATTAAGTAACATTCCAACTATTACGAACATTTGTTTACCAGAAAGCTGAGAAAATTGTCGATCACACGCCCTGGTCAGCCAATCGGATAGCTCGCCCTACTGACGTCACATGGGTTATTTGCGTCATACGGGTAGGGGCGGCTTAAAATTCCGCCGCGCAGTGCGCTGCAATCGGCAGCGATGTGCATTTTTAAAACCTTATAATAAATTACACGCTTTACGCAGAGCACGTAGATGCGTCAATATATGATAAGAAGGACCTACTCTAACGACTCAGTAACGACTCAATTGTCAAAATTGTTTCAGGGTCCCTTTAACACATAAATACCCCAGAACGTTGATGGTAAGACGGCGCCCCGGTAGCTCCATTGGTAGAGCATCGCGCGCGTAATGCGAATACGTGGGATCGTTCCCCACCTGCGGCAAGCTGCTTTTTCATCCACTTTATATTCATTAATGTAAAATTTCTTTATTTAAATTAGTAAGTGCAAGTAGTTTCCCCTGTGTATTACTTGGTGACTTTGTTGCCCCTTAAAATATAAATATATATATATATATATATATATATATATATATATATATATATATATATGAACGGGAAGGAAACAAACCGAAGGGGCCCTCTTTTTTATTAGTCATACGATGAGAATCCAACTGACAGTGGCACCAAGGACAAGCCATCGGAAATTTTCTGCATATCTTATTTAAATTAAACAAACGATAAATAATTGAGATGCAATTACATTAAAAAGACAACTAGTCACAGGCGGCATACGAACCCACATCTTTTCACCACGTGTGCGAGTGTCTTACCAATTGAGCTACCCCGGTGCTGTTTTCTAATGGAATTTCTGGGTTATTTATGTTTGTTTAAAAGAATTCACCCTGGGAATGTTAGCCCGCACCACCACTCGAGGCCTTGGCGGCGGATCGGAACCATCATTTCTGCCGCAGGCGTCGAGTCTACTTGAGCTTCTTCAGGTAGCATATGTAACGTTATTAAACCAGTACCTTTCACCCAAGAAGCTTACGTAGACGTGAGCTACCAGTAAATGTCTTTAGTGACTGAACTCTAAAGCTTTATTTACAGACCCTCTAAGCGTCGTGAAAGCCTTGAAGTCGCACTGTAAACACAGAAACCCCGTAATTACTGAGCTCTATTCCATTCTCTGTAGAGCGTATATGTCTAACCAGCATGTCATTGTATGTTGGGTGCCTGGACATAGGGGCATCGAGGGTAACGCTCTAGCAGACCAGATGGCCACATCAATTTCATTGCATACAGTTAATCCTACCGCTTCGGTCCCTGTCACAGACCTCAAGCCTTTTTTAAGAAGGAAACTGCGAAACCATTGGCAACGTATGTGGGACGCAGAAGTAAACAACAAACTGCACGTGATAAAGCCACAATTAGGTTCTTGGTCCTCCGTAACAAAAGCACGGCGAACAGATGTCCTATTCTGTCGCCTCAGAATAGGACACACATTTGGCACACATAACTTTTTACTCACTGAAAATGATCCTCCAACCTGTGGTAGGTGCGGGGAGAGGCTGACCGTCCTCCACGTCCTCCTGGAGTGCCGGGCAGCCGAATCTGAGAGAAAGAAACATTTTCCCATAGCATACCGGCAGCAGATCCCCCTTCATCCAGTAATGTTACTCGGCCCCGAACCGCTATTTGACACCAACGCAGTCCTAAGTTATCTGAAAGATGTTGTTTTACATGTAATTAGCCCCATACGTTCATAGCGTCTCCTCTCTCCAGAGGATGCCGCTGTGAAAGCTATTTCGTATAGCACATGCCTCCAGGCCCTTGTGTTTCAAGGGCTCTGGCGAGGCAGCAGTGCTCCAAGTAATTTTACCATCTTATATATTTTATATTTTTCATCATTCTTCTACGATTGATTTTATCGTTCATAGTATTCGTCATTAGTCATCGCCACAATTTTATAGCACGTAGATTTTACGCATTTTACAGCGAATATTTTTAGGCCACTTTACAGCCAAGTCACATCTTCCATAGTACATCGTCAACATTACCACGTGTCATGGCGCTCTTTGGCCAAACCTGGCCCTTGCGCCACAAAACACAACACATCATCATCATGAACTCTAAAGGGTGACTCTAAAGAACAATAAGTGGTTGAAATTAACCCAGAGTGTCGTAGTATCGCGTGGCTCATGTTCATTGCGTGTTCTTTCGCACTTAAAACCCTGGGTTATGTTC